>NC_084527.1:17932500-17960000 GCF_024500275.1 Phycodurus eques | reverse complement strand
AGGGGTTAACTCCCTTCTCTCGTTGCACAGCTGAGCTTGGTGGCGGCAACAATAAAGGGACGAAGCTCCGATTTGCTGCTTTAATGGCTTTATTAGCTCCTCTGCACATTCAACGTCAACGGGTCCTCCGCTAATCGCTACTCTTACCCAGTCGCCGTCACTACACTTGCCACTGTACACACTCGCACCTGCGCGCACTCCTTCCTCCTTCGCAGTCCCGCCGGACGACGCCTGCGCAGTCTCGTCTCACTCGCACATCGACGCACACGCCCCCACACACACTGAGCTTGCTGTCACAATCACATGGGACAATACCCGTAACAGAAGTATTTCGGCTAACGGTGAAATCCGACTTACGCGGGAACTCGTGTTACGTCGCCAGCGTAGGAACGGAACTCGTTCGTAAATCGAGGACTTCCTGTAATTGTTGAAGCTTTTTAGGTGGAATTCTTTCCCATTCTTGCTTGATGTACAGCTTCAGCTGTTCAACAGTTCGGGGTCTCCGTTGTCGTATTTTACGCTTCATAATGCGCCACGCATTTTCAATGGGACACAGCTCTGCACTGCAGGCAGGCCAGTCTCGAAGCCACGCTGTTGTAACACGTGCAGAATGTGGTTTGGCATTGTCTTGCAGAAATAAGCAGGGGCGTCCATGAAAAAGACGTTGCTTGCATGGCAGCTCATGTTTCTCCAAAACCTGTATGTACCTTTCAGGATTAATGGTGCCTTCACAGATGTGTAAGTTACCCATGCCATTGGCACTAACACAGCCCCATGCCATCAGAGATGCTGGCTTTTGAACTTTGCATCTATAACTGTCTGGATGGTTCTTTTCCTCTTTGGCCCGGAGGACACGACGTCCATAATTTCCAAATACAATTTGAAATGTGGACTCGTCGGACCACAGAACACTTTTCCAATTTGCGTCAGTCCTTCTTAGATGAGCTCGGGCCCAGAAAAGCCGGCGGCGTTTCCGGGTGTTGTTGATAAATGGCTTTTGTTTTGCATAGTACAGTTTCAAGTTGCACTTACGGATGTAGCGCCGAACTGTATTTACTGACATTGGTTTTCTGAAGTGTTCCTGAGCCCATGTGGTGATATCCTTTACACATTGATGTCGGTTTTTGATGCAGTGCCGCCTGAGGGATCGAAGGTCATGGGCATTCAATGTTGCTTTTCGGGCTTGCCGCTTACATGCAGTGATTTCTCCAGATTCGCTGAACCTTATGATAATATTATGGACCGTAGATGATGAAATCCCTAAATTCCTTGCAATTGTACGTTGAGGAACATTGTCCTTAAACTATTCGACTATTTTATCACGCACTTGTTCACAAAGAGGTGAACCTCGCCCCAGCTATCGTGTGAATGACTGAGCAATTCACGGAAGCTCCTTTTATACCCAATCATGGCACCCACCTGTTCCCACGTAGCCTGTTCACCTGTGGGATGTTCCAAAATAGGTGTTTGATGAGCATTTCTCAACTTTCTCAGTCTTTTTTTGCCTCCTGTCTCAGCTTTTTTGGAACGTGTTGCAGACATAAAATTCTAAGTAAATGATGATTTGCTAAAAACAATCAAGTTTATCAGTTTGAACATGAAATATCTTGTCTTTGTAGTCTATTCAATTAAATATAGGTTGAACGTGATTTGCAAGTCATTGTATTCTGTTTTTATTTATGTTTAACACAACGTCCCAACTTCATTGGAATTGGGGTTGTAGAAATATATAATATGACAGCTGACAACTGTGCCACATCATCTGGAGAAGTTTGCAATCAATATTCATCTAATATGGCAAATACCAACAAAAAAAAAACATCATCATGCTCACCAGATACTAATTGTTAATTATATTAGTGTGTGAATATTGCTACAGATATGCATTGCTAGTGGAACAGCTTTGCTCTGACCAACCAATCAGCAGAGGGAAAAATGCTGACATTATTGTGTGCTAGCTAGCTGGCCCTGTGAGGTAAATTTGATACCTGATTGGTGAGAAAAACAGTCCATTGCTGATATAGTTTAAATTTCATCGGCCAGCACTACTGATTAAGTTGGGCCTGGGCAGATTACACTGACATGGTAGCAGACAGACGCTGAAAAATGATTGGACCAAAAAAATAAAAAATAATAATAATAATAATAAATTAAAAATCAAAATGCACATACTGGAAGCAGTGCATCCAAGAGAAACACTACAAAATGGAGAAAGTACTGTTTGGAATAAATTAATAATTCATGGAAAAAGTATTGGAATTTTGGTTGTTAATGTCAGTCAGTGCTTCACAATTTCAAACAGTTCCCACGTGTCTGTGACATGCGCTCATCAAAATCCCCCAAAGATCAAGAATTACATACATATTACATCCTATTTTTCGTCTAGCTGAAATCAAGTCCCATGTGCTGGGGAGCAGTTCATACACTACATGGCGCATGGACAAAGTGCCAAACAAATACAGAGGCAGAGCTGCACTCCGTTTGTTTACAGAGTACAGAAATATAGACAATACACACATTTGTGTCTTTACCACATGCTTAAAAAAACTAAACATATTGCTACTTTGGCATGATTCCAGGCCTGGCATCTGAGGACGAGTCGGGGAAAGGACGGGACAGGTTGGGATTTAGCATTGGTTTGTTGTTGTTGTTTTTTTCCCCACCCATGGAGAAAGTGTCACCTCTAGTAAAGCGAGAATCCACCGCTCATTTTGGAGGCAAATAAAAACGCCCGGCCTATTTATTAGAGGTTTTACGGTATCGAGTAAAAGAAGATATAGACCGTGAAGGGAAGAGATGAAACAAAGAGATATATACGAGGTGAGATTTCAATGCAGAGCAGCTGGCACACTGTGCATGTGTGCATGTGTGCGTGTGTTTTGACACTCCATTTCTTTACCCGTCTATTGCTTCCATTTCCCCTAACCCCATTTGACTCATCAGTGTGTGTTCGCATGTGCAAAACACACACACCCCTGCATCTCCACAATTGTGTGATTCGTTTCCATGCAATACACACACACAACCTTCTGCTCGTGGGACTCCCGTCAGGAGCACAATATGTCCACTGTTTGGTCTCCATGCTAATTAAACAGAGTCAATCCAATGGCAGAGAGATGCAAGAGTGGGAGGGAGAGAGTTGCCGAAGACAAGGATAAAAAGACAAACTTTGACAAACGCCACGCTCCGCCCACAAGCACTAACGAAAAACTCATAATTAAGCATCAGCCATCCGTTTAGTATGCAGTTCCAATTTGGTAGCAATCATAAAAATCTCAAGGAAGGAGGAATCTATCTTTAAGGAGCCCCTATAAATGTTGACAATAAATTGAAAAACCAAAATCCAATCAAACCAAAATGGCCATCTTCCTCTCTGTTTTTGGCCATTGGTCCTTGAGACTTTTTTGTGGTTATACTCATGATAGAAACGCCTGCTAAACTTTTGGGTGCTAAGTCAAAGAGGCTTAATTTGCTCAATTTCCAAATAATTTCCAGGAGTGGGGTTAGCAGATTTGCCTCACAGTTCTGAGGACCGGGGTTCAAATCCCAGCCTCCCTATGTGGAGTTTGCATGTTCTCCCTGTGCCTGCGTGGGTTTTCTCCAGGCACTCCGGTTTCCCCCCACTTCCCAAAAACATGCATGGTAGGTTGACTGAAGAATCTAAATTGCCCGTAGTTGTGAATGTGAGTGCGAATGGTTGTTTGTTTATACAGTACGTGCCCTGCGATTGGCTGGCGACCAGTTCAGGTTGTACCCCGCCTCCCGCCCGAAGATAGCTGGGATAGGCTCCAGCACGCCCGCGACCCTCGTGAGGATAAGCGGTAAAGAAAATGGATGCATGGATTTCCAGGAGTGCTAAATTGACGTAGTAAAAAAAAAAAACAATCAAACCACAATGGCATGTCTTTTTTGACGAGTTCTTGAGACTTTTTTGTAGTTCTACTCATGATAAACATGTCTACCAAATTCAACGTACTGTGGCTGAGTGAAACTGGCTTCGTTGCCAAATTTTCTAATAATTTAATGTGCACCAAAATAAGCCTCATGTGAAAACCCCCCAAAATCACATCAAAATGGAAAACTTCCAATGACTTTTCTGGCACGGGTTCTTGAGACTTTTTCTTTGTAGTTCTACTCATGATAAACATTCCTACTCAGTTTAATGCAGCTGAGTGGAACCCTAAAGTGTAAAAACAACAAATGATCAAAATGGCAGACTTCCTGTGTCTCTTTAGGAACGGTTCTTGAGACTTTTTTTGTGGGTTTACTCATAGAGAGGCTGAACAAATTTCATGTTGCTGAGTTGAATTCTGTAGACTGTGGCCTGATTGGCATCCATTTGCAGTGTCCGGTGACAAGAGGACCAGACAATGTCATTGTCCTTGTCATTATCACAGCTTATTTACGACATTAGGTCAAAACAGTTGCGAAAAGACTTTAAAAGACAATTTCCTATCACCCAGCTCTAAAAATGTGTGCAATTGATTGTTGATTAATCTTGTCTTGACAGCGATTGAGGTGACTTTGTTACATTTTTACAGCTGTAATTTCAAAAACATACACTGTGAGCCCCGTTTCGTTCTCAGGTTCTCAGGCTCTGACACACTGGAAAAGAAAAAAAAAAACTAAATTTTTCTTTATGTTTTCTTTTCAACCAACCAATACATATCTGAATATTGCGTGGGAGGTTGCATTCTCTAAAACTGCTCTTACCACACACAAAAACACACACACGCACACACTATGGGTAAAAGACAAAAAGGCTGGAAACGAGACCCCCAAATGAGGCCTCGGGTTTCACGGGCCATGAAAAATTCATAATTCCAGAGCCCTACAGGAAACTCTAGAAGGAATTAGTAGTGATAGTGGGAAACGGCAGGAAGGAAGGCACACTGAACATCTCTTCTTCTTCTTCTTAAACAAGCTCGTTGCTATATCTCCTGTAAACATCCCCGCATATATAAACAAAATAAGTAGCATATATTGCGGGTGTATATGTGTGGCGGTGCGGTTATCAAAGCTTTTCAAAGTTGTGCTTAATTGATCGTAATTGGATTCATGCAGTGCTTCCTGAAGAAGTTCAAAGGAAATCAGGGCAAAGATATGAAGCACTGATTTGATTTGAACCTATGAGGCTAAACCATATATCGTACAAGCAACAAGATAAAGCCTAAGCTAATGTATGTGGCTGTCTTAAATCCACATGTAATTGTCTTTGTTTTATGTTTAGTTTGACAGTTAACTTCAACTGGGAGTGGCAACAAACAGCTCGAAGCCTCTTTTTTGAAGCATTTCTCACATTCTATTTGCCATAATGCTGCTTGATGTGACGTTAGATGAGTTTACTGCCACCGTACAGAGCACGTATCACGGATAAAAAATAATAAATTAAAAAAAAAAAACGGCCGAACGACTTTTTTTTTTTCCCGACAACATGCTTCTGTTGTTTAGGTTGTTGTTGTTGTTTTCATTTTTATAAATTTGGCCCCCCCAAAAAAATCCAGAAAATATTTTCAGTTATATTTGTTGTCGGAGTTTCAGGCTCCCAAAAAATTTAATCCATTTTTGGATGATTCCGTTCCGCCAGTGAGCGGAGTCTCAGCATCCTGACAAAAACCCTCAGAAAAAAGGAACCACTTGTAGCTTCTTGAAGCCAGCAGAACTGTAACTTGATGGATAAGTTAAAATAAATAAAAAAGACAGGAAAAAAATGCACCGGTGTACAGGAGGTCATTTTTCACAGTCCAACATAAAATGTAATGAGTGAATGGGAGAGAGCACAAGGCCGCAGGCGAAGAGGAACAGAGGGAGGCTAAGAAAGGTCAGTAAAAAAAATACTTTTCTGCAAGCGCAAGGAAGAGACAGTGGGTGGGAAGAAAAAAAACATGTCTGATCACGGCCGAGACCTTAAAGGTTCTCAGTTTGGATGAGTAAGCATGGGCATGGAAGAAGATGACGATAAAGAAGATGAAGAAGAGGTGAGCCAAATGTGCCATCGCAAGCGGCGGGAGGCTCGGTCATTACAAAACAACGCCAGGCGCAGTCAAAGACTTCCTTTCACGTGCTAAGTATGGACATCCACGCGCATAGAACGCGGCATTGTGTCAGCGTCTCTTGCTATGTGTGTGCGTGCGTGCTTGTATGCGTGTCTGTGGTTGTCGAGTCCAAGTGGAGTGATCAAAGCCGCTACAAACCACCCAGAGAGAGCTTCCCCTTCCTCCTCCATGCACCCACCCCACCTGGCCTCCCCCTCCTCCCTCCATCTGGCTCTTGTACAAAAAGTTGGAAATTAAAATTCCCTCAGAAAATGTGTAATTCCCAGGCAATAAATAAATGGAGGAGGGGAAGGATGGTTAATTCATCACAACGATTCACAAACACTGAAAATGTGCTTTATGTAACAGAGTAATTGTGTTTGGAGTCAGAAAATAGTGCAGTAAACTTGAAATGTCACATTTAGTTTTTTTTTTTGTTTTTTTTTCAGAACTTTAAGAAATGTTGTAAATTCTTGAAAATGTTGCTCAATTTTCGCTGATTTTGAAATGTATAAATAAATAGAGGACATTTTGTAAATTTAGGAAATGTCAATTTCAAATTCAAAGTGACATTTCATAAAAGTTTTTAAAAATTTCATAAATGTTTATTCAAATTTGAAAAATTTAATACCCAACTACCTAAATGTGATTTGATGTTTGATATATTTTCTGTTTTTGGACCGAGAAAAAGTGTGTTGTAAATGTAGTAAACATTCAGCAATTTAGAAAATGTCCCTAAAATTTGTACATTTTCCTACATTTTTGTAATTCTTTATAAAAGGTTGTGAAAACGTTTTTGTAAATTTTCATTAAAATTTGAAAATGTTGAATACCTTGATCAGTTTGAAGTCAGAATTTTTTCTGTCTGGACAGAAAAACATTTCCCATAAAAGTAGTAAGTTTTAAAATTCGACTTATTTTGTGTATGAGTTTTGTAGATTTACATAAATGTTAAGTCTTGTGCAATTTAGGACTTTTGTTTAAAAAAAATCATACATTTCCTGAAATGCAAAATGTGTTAAATTTACGTAAATGTAATTTTTTTGGTAATTTAGTAAAATTTTGTAAATTTCATTTTCAGTTTTCAAAAAATTCTATAAATTCAAAAAATTGTGAAAACTTCAGGAATTCCGTAAATGTTTGTATTCTTGCCTAGTATATTTTAATTAATTGCAAAAAATACAAACATTTAAGTGCTTGTTAAACTTTACTAATAACAAATACACACAGTGATTTTAAATAGCGCCTTATAAAAAATGCTGCTAAAAAACAAATACCATAGAATGTAAAAAATACACTACACCACGAGTTCAAAAATACACAAATCAAATAGCAAGAAAAATGGCCTTAAAAACATCTTTAAAATACCCACCATGTTGTAATTTTCCTATCACGTTATTCTGTCACACACACAATGATACATGACCAAAAGCATGACTATGAATGCTTGTCATTCTGCATTCAGAAATGCACCACGACAGCCAATCGGCTCAATCCGATTGGGCCAGTTTGGGTTTTTGCGAAACCCCCGCAGCTGTGACCCTGAATGGCTGTGGTGGTGCACCATGGGACGGGATCGCAGCATAATGGGGGACAGCAGGAGACGGCAGCTCTGGCAATATCGTCATGCCAAGTGCGTGCACAAGCACACACACACACACACACACACAAAGAAAGAAACACCATGTGATCTCTGCCACAAAGCCAAGTTGACGCACACATCTAAAAATCGCACGAACTCCCACGTATAGAACATGTTGGCTCGCACATGTATACAAAACACACACACACACGTGTAGGCCACATAGGAGCACAGTGCAGCATCCTTACACATCAGGCTCACACATATATGCTGACAGCCACCCACCCACACACGTGCACAAGTTCAACACCCAACTCAAACAGTTCACGACGCCATTTTGAACTAAGGCTAATCTCAACACGTGTGTGTGTGTGTGTGTGTGTTTGTGTACGTGTGTGTCTATGGAAATATGAATGTCATGTAACCAGAAGCCAAGGAATGGCCAGGGAAGCAACAGAACCTCCAATGTTCCTCAACCCCATATACCCCCCCACACCCACCAACCACCACCACCATCCCCCCTCCTTCCCCTTCCCTCCTCTCCGGCAGCTGAATGACAGAACGTGTCTGCGACCATTCAGCTCGCGAGTAAAACAAGGAGACTTTTCACACTCACCTCGACGCTCCATTCAATTTGTTTCAGTAAAATCTCGGCTTAAAAAATTGTCCATTTAAACGGGTGCCAAAAATGGTTCCAAGCTGAGAGGATGGTAAAAAAAAAAAACTGGGGGTGGAAAGAAGCTAGTGGAAGTTGGACATACTATTCAAGCGTGATTTAGTCAAATCCATTCATTCATTTTCTAGACCACTTATCCTCATTTGGGTGACCAGTCTGCTGGAGACTGTCCCAGGTGACCCTGGGCGAGAGGTGGGGTACACCCTAGACTGGTCGCTGGCCAATCACAAGGCAAATATAGACAAACAAGCATTCACATCAATGGACAATTTAGAGTCCTCAATGAACCAACATGCATGTTTTCAGAATGTCAGAGGAAGCCGCAGTATCCAGAATCAAACCGCCAACCTCAGAACTGTGAGGCCAATGTAATAACCACTTAACGGCTCATTTTATGATGTTCAATTGTTGAACATTTAAAAGGCTCATTTAGCAAGGGCTGTGTTAACATATATGTTTTGATAACAGGGACATCTTTCCAAGAGGAAGCACTCATTTTCATATTAACTGTAAGGAATAATAAATACAAATTGTTGATTCAAGGCTTATTTGGTATCAGGAGAAATAAAGCAAATCCGAAAAGAAAAAACAAAAGCAAAACTTGTTTTGAGTAAAGTCATTGTCATAAAAAAAGTAAAGTCATAAATAAAGTCATAAAGTAATTCCCCCCCTTTGCTTTTTCAATAAGCAAAGGGGGGGAAAATCGATTAAAATCATAAATCGGATTTTGATGGGGGGAAAAAAAAAATCAGAGACTTGAGTTGAACTCTATATACATGCTGCTGCCTTTCTCACAGACGGGGCAGATTTGATTCCTGGCCAGTGCCCCAATAATCAGCCACTGCTGGTCCCAAACACGGATTTAAGAAAAAAAAAAAAAAAGAAAAAAAAAAATTGGGTTTTGTCAGACAGCATAAAAGCTGTGCCTAACAAATCATGAGAGTGACCTGATGGGACAAGCCAAAAGTCACTACCACAACAACATTGTACAATTCTCCATGTTTCGTAAAAAGAAGTTAACCACTGGAAGATGGCTTGCATGGCAGCACACGTACACAATGAATGTTTGCAGTGGTGTCGCACACAGGAGGATACAGCAACACACTCACTCCTCTTTCTCCAGTGTTGGTGTGGTTGTTTGTTTGTGCGTGCGCGTGTGTCTACTTAGCCAATACAGTATGACTAATGGACTGAGTGGACACACAAAAGTTGTTTGCAAGGGAAACAAAAACAAAGATGTCTCACTGCTTCCTTGTCCCACATCAAACCCAATGGTGGGCATCATAAAGTCTCAGCTTGCAACCTGACATTTAGTAGCCATGTCCATCATGAGGAGACCCACAAAAGTCTAAAAAAAAAAAAAAACATGCCCAAAAAGACACAGAAAGTTTTGCATTTTAGGATCAATTCGGCAGCCATGACATGATTCCAAAATTCAACCCATGAAGCCACTTCCATACAACCACAAAAAGTAGCAAGGATCCATGCCCAAAAAAACGTATGGGAAGACTGTCGTTTTGGTTTGATTGTTTTTTAGTTTTTCACTATAGGGTCAATTTGGCACGCTTAGAAATTATTTGAAAATTCAGCCCCCGAAGCCACTTTTACTCAGTAAGAAGAAATTTGGTAGGCACAACAAAGTCTCAAGTACCTATGGCCAAAAAAAACACAGAAAATCTAACATTTTAATATGATTGGTTTTCGGTTTTCCACCTTACGGTCAATTTGGCACCGCTGAAATGGTTTTGGCAGCACGGTGAATGACTGGTTAGAGCGTCTGCCTCACAGTTCTGAGGACTGGGGTTCAATCCCCGGCCCCGCCTGTGTGGGGTTGGCATGTTCTCCCCGTGCCTGCGTGGGTTTTCTCTGGGCACTCTGGTTTCCTCCCACATCCCAAAAACATGCACGGTAGGTTGATTGAAGTCTCTAAATTGCCCCTAAGTGTGAATGTGAGTGCGAATGGTTGTTTGTTTATGTGTGCCCTGCAATTGGCTGGCAACCAGTTCAGGGTGCACCCCGCCTCCTGCCCGATGATAGCTGGGATAGGCTACAGCACGTCCGCGACCCTTGCGAGGAGAAGCGGCTCAGAAAATGGATGGATGGATGAAATGGTTTGAAAATTCAGCTCCAGAAACCACTATCACCGAAAAGCAAGAAATTAAGTAGGCATGTCTATCATGAGTACAAGAACAAAAAAAGTCTCACGGCCCGATGTCCGAAAACACACTGAGCACATTTTACTTTTAGAGGTTTTTGTTTTTAAATTTTTGAGTCAATTTAGCAATTTCTAGTGGTCTTCAAACGTGAACTTCAACTACAGATGTTGTCCAACTGTTACTAAATTGGAAGCACATATCCTGGATCGATGGGTGATGCTATATTATGAAATGGCCTGTCTTTCCTATATAAGGAAATTGTTTTTAATGGCAATGCACATGTGAATGATGGCTTCTATAAAATGAGATAGTTATAACAGGATTAAAAATCATTTTTGAGGGAGGTGTTTGTGTCTTGAAATTAAAAGTCTTTTTGACCATGCCTGAATCTTGGTGCTGCTGTTTTGGTCAGCAACTGAGTTCAAATGGCCTCAGTCGTTAACTCTTTAATGTCTGCGTGTTAGAACAACACCTAACTTAATAGTAACTACCATTTTGTTTGTGTGACTGGGAAAAAAGGAGGCTTCTATTTGAGGGAGGCATTTATTTTCTTCGGTGGATGACGCACACAGACTAATATTCATTAATGTCCGTGTGTGAACGACAGCGTCTATGATATGACTGCCTTTCTGACAGCAATAGAGGCGTCAAGGGAGGCATTTTTTTTTTTTCTGTCTCTCAGCGAAGACCACTTTTTGATCACCCCTGCTGTCGGAAATAGCATGGGAATCCTGAGATAGATAGATAGATAGATAGATAGATAGATAGATAGATAGATAGATAGATAGATAGATAGATAGATAGATAGATAGATAGATAGATAGATAGATAGATAGATAGATAGATAGATAGATAGACTCAATTATTTATTTATTTACTTCTCAAAAGTTGACATCTTGAAGTGTCAGTGACTTGGGACCAGTCTATTTCTTGGACCGATGTGGTCAAGTCACATACTTCTACTGCTGTAACAGTGCAAGTTTAGCGGTTTTAACATGTTTTACCTTGTGAGAATTTTTCTTAAATAAATAAAAGGTCCAAATTATTATATTTTTGCGCGCCTCAACACGCCCTGACACGTTTACGACCACCGCGCTTACCTTGGCCGAATCCTGCGTGGACGAACCCCAGGAGGAAGAGGAGGGCGCCCGGCGTAGCGCACATGCCCCGCCCGCGTCCTACTAGTCCACTTCTCCCCATGTCCACGAGAACAACTCCTCTGTCAGTCCACGGGAAATTTATATTAAAAAAAAAAAAAAAAAACACGCAAAAGAAATCAAATTTAATGTGGAAAAATCTAATTTAAAAAAAGAAAAAAAATCACAGCTCTCCCCGCGCAAAAGACACAAACTCGATAGACTTGCAGCTTCTAATCCTGGAGTCGCGAAAAGGTTTTTGAAGTGGGGGGGATGTCCCTTCCCTTCACGCGTCTGCGCGCGGCCGTACTGATCAGAGAGGCTGCCGCCTGGCTTGCTGCTCGCGCATCCACGCACACTCGCGGGAAGAGAGAGAGCAAGTGAGAGAAAGGAGAAAGAGAGAGGTGCCTCCGCCCTCTGCGTGCAATTCTCGGCATTTAACACTTGCAACCGACCATTTTTGTAAAACTTTTGTATCACATTTCAAATCAATTCAACTACCAATTAACAAGTCTGATTAACAATTAAACAAGACGCACCATTCCTTAATATCACATCGAACCTTTTAAAACACTACATACACAGTGTATACTGTACTTTGTGATATTGCATATTTATATGGTTATTTTTTTTGTTATTATTATCATTACATATTTGAGGTGCGGAGAGCACGTGTAGTGTGCGTGCGTGCAGCCTGGCTGACTGACGACCGCCCCCTAATGGCCACCACCGGGACTCAAGCTATATATTGCACACAATACTTTACAGTTTACATAGGGTGGGTGTAAACACTGAATGTGTACTCTCGTCATCCAATGTGATTCAATTCGCAAATTCAGATTTTGTGGTAATAATGGTCTTATTTTTAAATTATTTTTTAAATTGCCACTGCCAGAGAGGTGTTGATTAAGTGGTGCAGAAATGTCAAGTTTATTTCAATAGCCCTTAATTACAAAAGAGTCTCAAAGGGCTTCACAGGCCCACAGTTCACAAGGATCATCAACATCCCCCGGTCTAGACCTGCATTCCGGCAGGGAAAAACTCAGAGAAAAGCCATTTTGAGGGGTGGACACAGAAGAAACCTTGAAAAGAGGATCATACCTTGTATTTAGAGATTCCCCTTCTAGATTGATCAGGCTTCAACGGATGTTGAGTGGGCAACAATTCATCACATGATATGATGTGGTACAATGTTAGTTTAAACAGCATGAGAGTCCATTAAATGGAATAAGGTAGATGAAGAGGTTCTTCTGAGGACCTGGTCAATGCAGAATCCTCATAGTAAAAGACTCACGTCGCTCATCGTCATCTAGCCCCCTCTCTGAGCAGAAGAGTAGAGAGGAGAATGGAGTGGCAATAAAACAGCCCAAAATCCAGATGTCAGGGGGTGAGACTAGTTGCATACTCGGCATGAACTGAGCAGCTTGTAATGATTTAACTCATAAAGTAACCAAAATATTAGAAACAGCACCACTAGTACTGGTTAAAAAAAGCTCACAAGACAGAATATAATGCTAACATTTGGCAAGATAGCAACAAGGGTAAGATTACGGAAAGAATGCTAACATGCAAACAATTGCTACACTTGAAAGTAGCAATACAGTGCTTTGAGTACAAGAAGGTAGATCAAAAGGATGACACGTAGTAGTCAGGTAGTCTCAAAAAATTTATGAGATTGAATAAAATACTAACATGCTAACAGTTGGTATACTAGACTGTATTAAAAGTGCAAGTTGAGTACGGAAAGGTAGACCAATAAGGATTACACATCATCCATCCCATGTAATCAAGTACTCTTTCAAAAGTCTAATGAGAATGGCTAAAATGCTAAAATTCTAATTAGTTTGCAATGACAATAAACGTTTGAATTCTAAACATGTAGCAAGATATAAAAATCCTAAAACCCACCCAAATTTTTCAATACCTCTAAAGTCGCGTAAAACTTCAGAGTTCGAACCATGCCAGACATCACAACATGAGGCGTTTTTTATTTTTTTGCTTCATCTATTTTTGGTGAAAAAATATTCCAAAATGAAAAACCTGCCAAAGTGAATCAGTGCATATTTTGCATGAGCTCCCTTCTCAATGATGTTGCTGCACAATCATTTTTGTTGTAGCCTGGCCCCGGCATCATGCATTGTAAATGGCCGTAGTAAAATATGCACTGGCTGCCATTTGTCATCACGGCAGCCCCAGCGAGCTCTGCACTCTGCCACCGCGAGTCGCGGCCACCCGGCGGGACCCGTAAAAGCCTTTTTATGCTGCCACTTTATTGGGAATGTGGAAAGCAATAAGTTACACGAGAAACATATGGAACGCTCAGATATGGATCAGCACTCACCCCTCACGAGCGTTCAGTGCCAACGGGGGAGTCAGCAGCTTCCTTGCTCCACTTGTAATTCGCTTAGTTCACATTGGTGCAAAAAATATTGGTTTCATTACACGGGCGGGAATATAAAGCCCTCAGTCAAATTCCCCAAGAAATGTTGAACCACTCAAATGCTCACAAATGCTAACAATCAATGCTAGAATTTAGCATATTACAGTCAAGCACCATTTATCGTGGGGGATACGTTCCAGGGCCATCCACAAAAGGTGCAAATTCATGCTAAATGTAAAAAGCCATTTTTTAAATACATTACAAGGTAGCAACTTGATTACAAAAAGGTAGAACCGATAAGAATTGCACATCATGCCCTGCTGTCAGGTATTCGTTCAAACAATAATGAGATAAAATGCTAACGATTGAGATACCGATGTAGTAAGATTGCTACTTGAGTACTGAAAGGCGGGACCCATGTGAATTGTACATTGTTCCCTGTGGTCAGGTACTTTTTTATTTCACAAGGCTCGTGCCACTGAATAATATGCTAATGTGCTCACATTTGGTTAGCTAACACAGAGCAAGATAGCAGCAACCCGGTTTCCGTGGCCGGGCGGGACGAGCTTAAATCTCTGTGTTACATAACAACCCTCAGGTCCACGCTTTAATCAGCGAACAGACAGCGGGACAAATAATCACATGTATAACTTTTCGTCCTCGCATCCAGTTATCTGACACGCAGGTGGATTAGCGGCCCAGGTGGTCCACGTAGACGTGTAGAGGGGGTGATTGTGTTGAAAAAATGAGACAGAAAAGTCACTCATTTCGCGCCTCCCCTTTAGCAAACAAATGAGGGAAAATCACACAGTATCAATCATTTGATGGATTTGAGTGCTTTGGCAGCTGCTTCGCTCACAGACAGACAAGACAGACAGACAGACAGACAGACAAGGGACATGTAGAAAAGTCATCTAATTGAATTGTTTCCTGAGGGACACGCACACACTTAAAACACACACACACGCGCACACACAGGAGGATTTAGCAGTGAGAACAAAACATCACGGTGGCGATAAATTGGATTGAAAAATCCCCTGCAGCATGTGACCCCAAAAGGAAGGAGCGCACGTTTCACATCAAAATAATGCGCCGCTAATTGCATTTGTTTACATAAGGGACAATCTGTAAAATGGCTGGGATGCATTCGAGACTGATTCAGCTAAGCTGCAGCGAGTGGTTAATAAAGGGGAGACGGTTTTAAGATGACGACCTGCTGAAATTCAAGTCAAAAGCTGAGACGAACGTCAGACGACGACAAACCATTCAAAACACGAGTAGGCATACAACCACGTGCTACTAGTGAGGCAAAACTGCACTAGTTGACATTTGTGAGCTACTAGTACTACTAGTGAAGCACTAGATAACTAGAAAAATGCCACTGGTAGTACTAGTAGCACACAGTTGTCAACTGTAGAGCAGTTTGGCCTCCTCGTAGCAAGACAGTCATTCTACTAGCCGAATTGTCTTACTAGTGAGGACAAAGAGATTACTAGTATATGGGCCTTAAACTGGATATCAAGGATATCAAATAATTGCTCGAACAAGTTCCTATAGAGCCGTTTGAGCATTTAATCGATATCCTTGATATCCACCTTAAGGTCCATGTAGTCAAACAGCTTTACATACATACCTCGTACTGTAGTTGGGTCTAATAGTGTTACTAGTGCAGCACAACAACAGTAGTTGAGTAGAGAGGTTTAATCGCAAACTAGTAGGCCATAAGTGGCACTAGTAGTGGAAAAACATTACAAGTAAGACAGTCAGACACTTGTACGACTGTCTTACTATAATTGTAGTAGTAGGCAGAACTATGCACTAACTGGCAACTGTGTGCTGCTAGTACTATGAGTGACATTATAAAATTCTATTAGTTCACATATAGCACTTCACTAGTAGTACTCGTAGTGCGCAGATGTCAATTAGTGCACAGTTTTGCCTCACTAGTAAAATGCAGGTGTCCTGCTTGTTTGTCCCACGTATAGTAGTGGAAGGCAGTATTGGGGGGAGGGGGTTACTAGTAAGACACAGAACGACTGTGTTTTTCTCTTAGTGCGTCCTTGTCCTTCTACTAGCGCGCTGAATTTTCTTACCAGTGAGGACAAAGAACATACCAGTACTTGGACCTTAAGTTGGATATTGGATATTGAATACATGCTCAAAAGGCTCTCCATACATGCCCGCTAGTTAGACCGAGTGGTGTTAATAGCACAGCACAGTATTTTCCTAGTCAGATATAATTGTGTACAATAGTAGGCCAAAAGTGACACTAGTTGTGGAAAAAGGTTACTCGTAAGACACAGTCGTTCTACAATTGCGCTGAATTGTCTTCCTCCTGAAGACAAAGGGTGTACAAGTACATGGGCCTTAAGGATTTGACAGTACATAAAGGATATTGAGTAAATACTCCAACGGCTTTTAATAGTTAAAGTTGCATGACACCTCGTAATGTCATATGAATGGAAGCAGCTAGCGCCACCTGGATCTGTTCAGCCAATCCATGAAGTGTCATTTGACATGTACCCACAGGGCTAGGCCTCCGATATGCTTTTATCACCCTAACGGAATACAACATAACATGTTAGCATTATAATGGGAGTTTAACCAAATTGTTTGCCGTCCGCGTGGGAATGCACACATCGCCACCGCGGCCGCCTTGATCCACTGTTTTTGTTTTATTAGAGACTGATTCAATTCTAGATATCCACTAGCAACGTCAGGACAAGAGGCAATTTCCAAGCCTTTGTTGCGCTACAAATCAAATCAAGTATCCCGTTGAATGTAATTCCCCAAACATTCTCCGGAGGATTGAGCCGGAGGGCTTTTCCTTTCTTAATGTCAGTCCAGTAATAGTGTGCAGCGATGTAGATAAACCGCAGCGTTAATGTAGCAAAGCATTATGGTTTTAATAAACCTCCCATGTACAAGAAGATATGATAAGTAAGATGCAAAGTCAGACGCTAAGGTGGTCAATTTGACTGTTTTTGCCATATACCCTCGGCTGAAATTCCACAACAGTCTACAGCGGACGGAACCTTGGCTTACTAGTTTAATTAGTTCCGTCACTGAGTTTGTCACTCAATTTACTTGTATCTCAGTTATGAGTGAGGGCAGTTGTTGCGGTGCACACTTGAAAATGCAAGTTTGGGGATGTGTGAATATGCCACAATCAAAACAACAACGGTGGACCACAGAAGAAGAAGAAAAAAAAAATACTAACCCACAACTATAGCATTACCGTCTAAGCCAAATCTGGCCTGCCACATCATTTAGTGTGGCCCACGAAAGCAAATCATGTGTGTCGGCTTCCTGTTTCTTGCTAAAATACCAAAATTACAAATAGTTTTAACCTTTAATTTCATTGGGAATTGAGAGCCTTTTTTTGTTACCAGTTCTCCTTTTAAAATAAAGTGAATAATAATTGATTATATGAGGCAATTATACATTTCCATGAGGGCTCCAATTAACTTTTTTAGTTTTGATTTTATTAATAAATTAATCTGTCAACTATATTTTGATTAATCAATCAATCTGTTGAAATAATATCCATCCATCCATCCATTTTCTGAACCGCTTCTCCTCACTCGGGTCGCGGGCTGTTGAAATAATAATACATTTCCATCCTTTTTTTTCCCCAAAACGGGACATTATTTCTAATTGACAGTTCAGAAAATGAACAAACATTAATTGAGCATGATTCAGGTCCTGGTTTGGTCTGTAATATCCGTATGAAAAATAGGCAAAAATATTGATACTTATTTCCCAAAGTAAAAGCAGGTGTTTGCAAATGTCTTATTTTGATTAAACAGAAAATATAATCAGTCTGCTTTCATGGGGTGCTACAGAAATCGGAGAATATTTACTGTTGAGAGACTGAAATTTGGAGGATTTGTACAATTTTATGTTAAACAAGGTCTCTAAACGATTTATCAGTTATCAAAATAATTAATTATTTTGATAATTAATTAGTTCTCAATTAATCAATTACTTGTTGCACCTCTAATTTATAGTAGATGGTTTCACAGTCATAATGGCCAGGCCTCTGAGGGAAACCATAACTACGATGTGGCTCGCTGCAAAAATTAGTTTGACACCCCTGACTAAACTAATGAAAGCAGTAGTCTGTAAAAAGAACAGTAATGATGAACCAGAAAAGAAGTTGATTTAAAAAGCCATTTTGGACATTGGTTTTAGATTGCTTAAAGCGCTTGAAAATGGTCATCCGTAAATCATTCTGTTCATGCTAAATGGACTGCACTTATATACGCTTTATCTACACCCTCACAGTGACCAAAGCGCTTTACAAAGCCTCACATTCACCCACTCACACACTCATTCATACACCAATGGGCGACTGCTGCCATGCAAAATGCTGCCAGGCCCACTGGGAGCAAATTAGGGTTCAGTGTCTTTCCCAAGGACACTTTGACATGCGAACAGTCGTAGCCGGGATTCGAACAAGTGACCCTTTGGTCACTGGATGACCCGTTCTACCAACTGAGCCACCGCCTCCCTTCATATACTGTACATCACAGCCAAATCAATAATGGTGGACCACAAGAAGTTGAACATTAAAAACTTTCCTTTTAGACCAAGATTTACAGACCCAAACGAACATTTGGATGTTTTAAAATGATGGCGTTAACATCTGAACGCAATTGTGTGTGGGGATAAAAAACATGTTGAAATATATCACTATCAGAACAATTGAGGTGGACCTCAAAAAGTTGAATATGAATTTGTTTTTAAAAAAATTTCAATTTGGGCCGCCCCATTTTTGGCCCAAAAAATGCAAACGTGGATGTTTTTAAATGATAGCATAACCACCTCAACTCTTGAAAACAGCAGTGAACAAACAAAGGACAAAGGCATGCATGCAAATATGTCTCATTCAAAACAACAGTGGGTCAAAAAAAAGGGAAAACTTTAACAGTGGACCAGAAAAAGCTCAAAACAGATAACCATTTTTTGGTCAACGTTTTTTGGACCAAAGAAATGCTTACATTTGAATAATTTGAAAAGATAGTATTAGCATCTAAACCCATGAACATGCTAGGCTCTGAAAACACAGGGTCTGCATGTTCAAATACCACACAATCAAAACAATAATGGTCGACCACAGGAAGTTGAACACGTATTAAAAAAAAAACATCGTTTTGGACCTGAAAATGCAAATATTTGGACAAAATTATAGTGTCACCGTCTAATATCTAAATTCTTGAAATTTCTCGTCTGTAGAAAAAAAAGGACATAGTTAGAATATGTTAGAATAGAATAGTTACAATCAAAACAATAACGGTGGACCACAAAAAGCTGAAAATGGAAACATGGACCTGAGAACAATAAGTGACCATTTGAAAACAATAGTTTCTAAGTTAGGATATATTCTTCAGAAAGTAACGCGTGAATCTAGTGTGCAGTCTGGCAGCTGCGCTCCATGTCACTGTGTTGCACCCTGCCACAAAGCAAAGACTGGTCGCTAGCAGACGAGGCGTTGCCACGTTACCTGCCGTGCGATCGGGTGGCCTCTCTGCAAATTTCCCTGGAGAAACGCTCTTGTGCCCTAACAAATAACACTTCAATCCAAAGCGGGGTGCCGGAGAATCCCTCAAACTGACTCCCATCTACGCCACGGGGAAAATTTTAACTTTAAGAATGCAACGCTAGGGCTGTGAGGCGGAATTACGAGAAAAAGCAACAACAACGCGACGGGATAATGCAACGCCAACACTGGCGGCCCCTGACAGACGCAGCAGATGTGTTCAGTGAGCCGCAAGCAGATAAGCAATTAATCCCAGTCTCTCTTCGTAGGTGTTAATTCTGCGGCAATCAGCCCGAGTGCTTTTTGATTAGCTCATTATTACCTCGCGCACACTCCTGGAAACTCAAGTCACATTTAATTAGCACTGCCAACCCAGTGGTGACCAATATTGCTGCAATTAAATCATTAGGAAACGGCTGTGGCCGCAGCATCCTCCCTGGGATGCGAATGCGTTATTAAGGAGGAAATTAAACAAAAAAATATCTGCACATGCTGTTTTTCTAACAAGAAAACCATAATGGAATATCACATTGTTACTAACTAAATAATGATCCATCTATCTTAGCCGGCACGTATTCTTCTACTCTGCTGGGACTACGGTTTCTGAGCCCTATTTTCTCATTGTACTTGTTACACTGTACATTGCTTGTCTATTGACTGGTCATGATGTTACTCCACCAAGATTGAAGGCGAGAGTTGGTCGGTCGGTCAGTTGGCTGATAGGTTGGTTGGCCGTTAGGTTGGTTGGCTGGTCGGTTAGTTCGTTGGTTGGCTGATTGGTTGGATGGTTGTGTAATGATCTGTAGTTTTTGTAATTCTTGTTTTCTTCTGACCCATGTTAATGTCTTGTTTTGCTTTTTAGGTTTTCGTTTCGCACCTGTTCTCATCAGCCCGGCCCCTTATGTCTACCAATAAGCTCCCTCCAGCCACTCGTGTCATTTTCGTGTCATTTTGTTTCTTTCAGTCTGTGTCTGTTCACTGCTCATGTTGTTGTCTTAGGTCATGTAGCCCTAGTTTTGTCTATCCTGTAGTGGTGGGTGTCGTGTTTCTTTGTTACTTTGATTGTTGATTATCTGGGATTTGTTTTAGTATTTAGATTTTCCCATAATCCTTGTTTGCCTTTTTTGTGTTTGTCAATAAATACTTTTCTGACACTGCTGCACTTCTGCCTTGCCTCCCTGTTTCCATGTTCATGGGTCCACCATCTTTTGCCACCAAGTCTAACACGCAAACCTGCAAGTCTGACAGGTTGGTTAGTTCAAAAGATTACAGGGGAAAACTACAGCAGTGTGAAAAGTGGTTGCTTATTTCATAACCCCCTTTGAGACTCCACAGGGTGCCGTTATATAATTTTGACATAATGTATTATTGTAGGCAAATTGCATTTAAAAAAGTTTGTCATGAAACAAATAAATAAAATAAAGACCGTGCCACCTTATATTCTGCAATATATCCATGGATCATATTGAAAATTATGAAATATTATTCTTCCATTTATGTACTTAATGTGAATGTATTTTTATTTCTGTATAATTGTAATTAGTAACACAAATGTTATATACAGATCATACTATATACATTAAGCTTCATAAATAACATACATATGAATCAAGAATGTCCATTAATTAGATTATATATTCATAATTAGGATATAATATTTGTAGTAAAACACCGATGAATTAATATAATTTAAAATCTGTTGCTTTTGGTGCTGTCTTGTTAAAAGCCATTGACGTAAGCCAGTTAAGGTTTTAAGTGAACTTCTGCTATTCATTTGGAGAGCAAACAGGAGGAGGGAGTTACTCAAAGCTGTCTTTTTGAAGATAAGATGAGCAAACCTGTGCAATGATGCTTTCCATCCACGTGCCTCCGTCACGTCATCAATTGCCCTCCGCATGAAAGAAACCTTTTGCAGCTACTTAGCACGACCCCGCTGCACATTAGAGGCTGCTGTCAAGGCCTTCCTGCCCAGTGTAGGAGACATGCCCAGCCGTAGGACGGTGTGTTGAAGTGTGCGAGATGAGTGCCACAGTAAGGCAGCGTGTATTACAGTGTGTGGCAGATATACACAGTAACAAAGTGCCTGAGCTGCATACAACATAAATGGTGAGACGCAGATGGCAGTACAATGAACTTCTATTTACTGCAGCAGATACGCAGATTAAAATCTGTGAGAAACCATACCAAAAATATATATATAGTTTTACCCCTCCCACACGTTTCAAACGCATTTACACTTTTTGTAAAAAAAAGTTTTGCTTTGGCGCCATCTTGATTTAGTGCGGGGAAGTCTTCTGGCAACTTGCGGCAATTATAAAACATCATCATCAATTAATCGTGGATTTTTGCTATTTTGAGGCAGGGCTCGATTCCTCTCCCCGGCGAATAGCAGGAGAGCACTGTACTGTAAAAACCCATAAAAAATGAATGCTTAAAAAAACAAAACACGCAATATAGCAAAAATGCAAAATTGAACTGCAAAATAGCAGGGGAACCCTGTTTGTGAGGCAGATACACACACCAGTAATACAGTATATTCACTGTGTAGAGTCTATAGTGCGTTGTTAGTAACATTGAGAAGCGTACACTAAAAAAAACACACACTGTACTTAAGTAAACGTACTGATACTTGTAAAAAAAAAAAAAAAGAAAGACTGGTGAAAAAAGTACTGATCCCGTAAAATCAGAGACTTGTTTGTAAATATATTATGCAGATAATTGCTGAAAACGTGCCAAGACTGGGAAGTGCATAGTGCTTAGTTGTGGAGAAATAGCGTTAAACTCTTTTCCACCATGTTTTGTTTCAGTTGTGGAGAAATAGCGTGAAACTCTTCCACCATATTTTGTTTTCCAGATTTTTGGGACATGGCTAAAACGGTGCCCAGTAACGCACTTGGGGCTAGGAATGAGTTGTCCCTCTCACACGAATTAAAACCTGAGCACCTTCATTCCATCATTAGCTAGCCGGCACTTTGGTGAGTTATTTCTACAACTACAGCATGCAGTTACGTAGCTCGCTAGCTACACCCTGAAAAATCATGAAGCATGTGCTCAAATGTCTGTCACAGACTGTCCTTACCCTGAAGGGTCTCTGTTATTATGTGGAGCCACAAACCGGCACAACACGAAGAGAGGCGGTGACGTATTGGACGAGTCTGCCGCCAATCCTCGACGTCCGGAAGCCTGTTAAGCTGCGACCTAGTTGGTGGCTAGTAGTGATGTAGTGATTCCCGCCCCGGCATGTAAAAGCCCCACGATTGTGAATCCTCTTTTTTTTCTACTTGACAATTTTGGTGGGATTGTTAAAAACACTCCTCTTTGTGGTCTGTCAAATTCGTAAAACATTTTTATGAAGTCACAAGTAGTTCAAGTCTAAGTAAAAAAAGGACCAACACATAAAACAGTAATGGAGTGTAAAGTACAGACACCTGAAAAATCTACTTCATTACAGTAAAAAGAGTATTTTGTTAATCCCCACCACTGGTGTTTACAGTCAGAGTGAGTGCCATTGAGTGGCAGAGACATTGAAGGGCAACACACCCATCACTTGTGTGTTTGCCTGTAAAAGCTTGCGGGGCTTTGCAAGGACGTGTGTGTACGTGTGTTGACATTCTAAAAGAGGTGTAAGGTCAAGGGTCGTATCAGCTGTCGCCCCCGTGCTCTTGCTCAAATCCCTGGCAGCTCTTTCAGCTGCTGTTTGAAAATCATCAATCTGGTGCTGCCTGGAAAAGCTGCAGTGTGGAATCGCTCTGGTCCATTCTCGTTCCTAAACCACAGTATACAGAAATACTACTACGACTGTCAATGTCAACAGGTTTCCTGGTGGAGGTACGAGGAAAACATGTCAAGGGTACAGCCAAAACGTCGGTGTACTGTAAGTCCAAGAAGCTGTTAACAGCAGACTTGACAGCGTCATGAGAAGTCTGACATGGACTTATTACTCCTTCACAAACATGTGAGGAGGTGAGACACTGAATACTAAGGTCCACTCACGAGGGAACGTTTGGACACAGGTCAAGGAATTACAATTCAGTGCGGTGCACAATTATATGATTGTGATCAACAGGCGGCTCTGATAAGCTCTGTTCCTCGTAAGAATGTTCACAATCGTGTGTTCGTGATCAGGTGGTTCCGTGTTTAGGATAAGCAGGGCAACCGCGAGTCAGAAGACCTTGCATCCTGCTCTCTATGGATTTACCCTATACCACATGAATAAAGTAAAACAAGAAAGATTCAAAATTATTGTTTTGCTTTTTTTTGCTTACTTTTTGTTCGAAGAAATTGTCCACAGTTGTGTTTGCGATCATGTGGCAACTCTTGTGTGTGTGCATGTACACACATGTACATGAACATTTTTGCCTTTTTATTGCAAGGAAATAACATCAAACCTACCAAAAGAGTAGGCTCTTCTTTCACCAGATAAAAAAAAAAAAGGTTTGTCTAGCTTTTTCCATTCTTTAGTAATCAAGAGGTAGAACATCAGTTGGCTTTACCAAAACGTTTTTTGGGGGGGGGGGAAAATAAAAACGTCAAACAGAACAGTGACATTGACGTTCATATATTTTGCTTCCGTGACACCTCAAACTATAAAACAACATGAATTTATGTACAGATATACAACTAACAAACAGCAACGCTGACTCAGCACATGAGCTCAAAGTGAACATCAGTGGCTTTTTTACATGACGTTCCTCATTCGCGCCATGAACTGCGTCATCTATTCTCACAATCGCAACACACACTTTCTGCTTCAAGCGGTCGTCAATCTAATTAAACATTTTAAATTATCAAATTATTCTATCAACTGGACAAGATAAACAATACGCCCAATAACAACAAACGTGTGGAATCCTGCAGATCAAATCCCAGATTACCCCATTCGTATAAGAAACATTAAGTATTTAGGTATTAATATTTCGCCAAAACTCACAGAGCTAACCACTCTAAATTACACATCTCATCTGATTTAATATGATGGAATAATTTGCCTATGTCACTATTCGGAAGAAGAGCCACAATAAAAATTAAAACCGTACCTAAAATATTTTTTTTATTCTCAATGGGTTTCTGTAAATGAAGAAGAATATTATCTGCATACAAATTGATGTTGTGCTCTGTCACTGGCGAGCTGTCACTTTAATATTAGCATTCTGACGTATAGCAGTAGCAAGAGGTTCGATGAATATTGCAAATAGCATTGGTGAAAGTGGACACCCTTTCTGGTTCCTCTTTGTAGAGTAAAACTTTGTGATGTGATTCTGTTCGTGGCGACTGTCACTTTTGGCGAATTATATAATGTTGCTTTCCTTTGAATAAATGAGTCTCCAAAGCCAAATTTGCGAAGTACTGCGAATATGAAAGATCAGTTAACTTTCTCAAAAGCTTTCTCTACATAAAATGACATGATGATTGCTTTTAGATTTTTACGTTGTGATATGCTGATTAAATTTAATAGACAATCAATGATAATGGCCGATAATTAGCTGGGAGAGAGGGGTCTTTGCCTGATTTTAGTAGTAATTTGATTTCAGCTGTGGTCATATAACCACTAATTTGACCTTTATCTTTTAGCTTCTTGACTGTTCTGAAAAATAGAGGCACTAGTATTGGTCAGAAGTGTTTAATAAATTCGACTGAAATGTCCAACCTGAGAGGGCACACCACCCTTTTCCAAAGGAGGACCATGGTCTCAGATTTGGAGGTGCTGATTTTCATCCTAACCGCTTCAAACTCGGCTGCAAACCGCTCCAGTGAGAGTTGGAGATCACGGCTTGAAGAAGACAACAGAACCACATCATTTGCAAAATGCAGAGATGCAATACTGAGGCTACCAAACTGGACCCCCTCTACGGCTTGGCTGTGCCGAGGAATTCTATCCATAAAAGTTAAGAACACAATCGGTGACAAAGGGCAGCCTTGAGGGAGTCCAACTCTCACCAGAAACAACCGGCAATGCGGACTAAACTCTGACACTGGCCATACAGGGACCGAACAGCCCGTATCAGTGGCTTCAGTACCCATACTCCCAAACCACCCCTCACAGGACTCCCCGAGGGAAATGGTCCCTTTTCCAAGTCCACAAAACACATGTAGACTGGTTGGGCGAACTCCCATGCACCCTCGAGGACCCTGCCGAGGGTGTAGAGCTGGGTCACTGTTCCACGTCCAGGACGAAAACAACACTGCTCCTCCTCAATCCAAGATTTGAGTTCCCGACGGACCCTCCGCTCCAGCACCCCTGAATAGACCTTACCAGGGTAGCTGAGAAGAGTGATCCCCCTGTAGTTGGAACACACCCTCCGGTCCCCTTCTTAAAAGGGGGACCACCACCCCAGTCTGCCAATCAAGAGGCACTGTCCCCGATGTCCACGCGATGTTGCAGAGGCGTGTCAACCAGGACAGCCCGAAAACATCCATAGCCTTTAGAAACTCCAGGCGGATCTCATCCACCCCCGGGGCCTTTCCACTGAGGAGCTTCTTAACCACCTTGGTGACGTGAACCCCAGAGATAGGAGAGCCCACCTCAAAGATCCCAGACTCTGCTTTCTCGTGGGAAGGTGTGCTGGTGGAATTGAGGAGGTCTTTGAAGTATTCTCCCCACCGACTCACAACATCCCACTATACACAATGTTGGAGGTGCACTGCTTCTCAATCCTGAGATGCCAGATGGTAAACCAGAATTACCTCAAAGCTGTCCGAAAGTCTTTCTCCATGGCCTCACCGAACTACTCCAGGTTTTGCCTCAGCCACCACCAAAGCTGCATTCCACTTGGCCAGACAGTACCTATCAGCTGCCTCAGGAGTCCCACAAGCCAAAAAAGGCCCAATAGGACTCCTCCAACATGACGGCATCCCTCACTGCTGGTGTCCACCAACGGGTTCGAGGATCGCCGCCATGACAGACACTGACCACCTTACGGCCACAGCTCCGTTCAGCCACCTCAGCAATGGAGGTGCGGAACATGGTCCAAACGGACTCAATGTCCCCCGCCTCCCCCGGAACGTGGGTGAAGGTCTGCCGGAGGTGGGAGTGAAACTCCTTCTGACAGGGGATTCTACCAGACGTTCCCAGCAGAGCCTCATAATACGTTTGGGCCTGCCTGGTCGGACCGGCATCTTCCCCCACCATCAGAGCCAACACAGCACCAGGTGGCTTACTCCCAATCATGCCCTTCCAGGTCTCACTGTCACTGGAATGCTCTCCTGAACTGCTGTTTGGTGCATTAGCACAAACAACAGTCAGGACCAGTCTCCCCCACCCAAAGGCGGAGGGAGGCTCCACTCAAGTCCACTGGGGTGAACCCCAAAGTACAGGCGCCAAGCCAAGGGACAATAACTATACCCACACCTGTTTGGCGCCTCTCACCATGGGTAACTCCAGAGTGGAAGGGAGTCCAACCCCTCTTGAGAGGACTGGTACCAGAGCCCAAGCTGTGTGTGGAGGCGAGCCCGACTATATCTAGTCAGAACGTCTCGACCTCACACACCAGTTCGGGCTACCTTCCCTGTCAGAGAGGTGACGTTCCGTGTCCCTAGAGCCAGCTTCTGTAGCCTGGATCAGATCGCCAAGGTCCCTGCCTTCGGCTACTGCCCAGCTCACACGGCACCCTATGGCCCCTCCCACAGGTGGTGAGCCCATGGGAAGGGGGACCCGTGTTACCCTTTCGGGCTGTGCCCAGCTGGACCCCATGGCTGCAGGCCCGGCCACCAGGCCTTCGAGTCACACCTCCAGGCCTGACTCCAGAGGGGGGCCCTGATGACCCGCTTCCGGGCAAGGGAGAACAGGGCTCACCTTTTCTTTTAACAACATTCAATAAACGTTTGGGAACTGAGGACACTAATTGTTGAAGCTTTGTAGGTGGAATTCTTTCACATTCTTGCTTCAACAGTCCGGGGTCTCCATTGTCGTATTTTACGCTTCATAATGCTCCTACACATTTACAATGGGAGACAGGTCTGGACTGCAGGCAGGCCAGTCAAGTACCCACACTCT